>NC_059191.1:7551710-7594273 GCF_020631705.1 Daphnia magna
TTTTTTTTTTTTTTTTTTTTTTTTTTTTTTTTTTTTTTTTTTTTTTTTTTTTTTTTTTTTTTTTTTTTTTTTTTTTTTTTTTTTTTTTTTTTTTTTTTTTTTTTTTTTTTTTTTTTTTTTTTGTTTGGTTTTTTTTTTTTGTTGTTTTATTTTTTTTTTTTTTTTTTTTTTTTTTTTTTTGGGGGGGGGGTTTTTTTTTTTTTTTTTTTTTTTTTTTGGGGGGGGGGGGGGGTTTTTTTTTTTTTTTTTTTTTTTTTTTTTTTATTTGGGGGTTTTTTTTGGTGTGGGTATACTTTTCTATAATTTTTTTTTTTTAAAGGGGTTTTTTTTTTGGGGAAAAAAAATGTATTATTTTAATATCCCCTGAAAACTGAGAGTGTATAGAGTGACGTAGTGACGCAATGGAATTGAAATTGAACGGATCACAAGTCGTAGAAGAAATTGTTTTCTTCATTTTATTTTTACTGAAACCAATGGTTGTAGATAGTTTAACGCCACATCAAATGAAAAACGAAAATATTGAAGCGGAAAGGGCTAAGAAATAGAAGAACGAACAAAAAAAAAATTCAAATTTTCAATTTTTTCTAAAGCAAAAACCGAAGGAGTGATGTGAATCGTATACAACGAAGATCAGTAAAGTAAAGAATTCGGAAAATAAGCCGTCATTTTCAAATCTCGAATTGAAGGAAATAAAATTGAAAGCGCGTCAAATTTGAATTTCTTTAAGAAATTATGCGTATAGTGGGGAGTAATAGATAAGTCGGCGATGGGAGTTTGTGTTTCTTGTCCTTTCGTCTTATTATTTTTTTTCGAGTGTGTGTTTTTTTTTTTTTCTTTTTAATTGGCAGTAAAGGTGTGTGTGTCTGTGTGTGTTTGCAACGTGGCGTTCTCCTTACTACTGGCGCGTTCAAGGCTTAGGCCCGTAAACAGCGTCGATCGGCTTGTTTCTAATGTGAGAACAGGAATCAAACAGGGGAAAAGAAGGGAAAAAAGAAAGAGAGAGACAACACGTCACTCTTTGAGTATTTCTTTTCGTCATATCAATTTCGACGAAATTACATGCTATAACAACCAAATCGAAAAAACACTAACAAGATTTTTTTCTTTTTTAAAAACAAGAAGTGGTGTAAGGAACGCCCTTTTGTTTTTCATTAGCCCCCGACCTGATTATAAATTTCATTCTGTTCTTAAAGATTCTTCGAATTTAACAAGATTTAAATTTAATGTTTGGCGAATGAATTGGTTTGCCCATCGGATTGGATTTGTTTTTAAATCAGCCCCGACAAAAATGTATATGAATGCTGGGGGGATAAAAAAAAAAGCTAAAAATTTGAATGAAGCGCGCGATTGGCGTTACTTTCGCAAGTCAACCGTTAACAAACCAAAAAAATAAATGAAAACAAATGCCACGAATTAATAAATAATCGTAATAATTAAGAATTGGCTTCTGCTTATTTTTTTTTTGTTTGTTGAAATGTACACACAGGATTTGAGCTAAACGGTTAAAGAAGACGATTGTCCATGTGTAACTTAGGCTACGCTTTGATATGTACGTATATAAAAATTGTTATATAATCCACCATAGAAAAAAAAAAAAAAGAGAAATGAAATGTCAGGACTTACGAGACGGACTGAGTGTTGCCCAGATGTTCGCCGACGTCCATGCTCAAAGCTCCGGCACCACCACCGAATCCGTATCCCTTAGGTCCGTACTTGCGTGCGTGACAAACCTTACAGAAGAGCTCGTTCTCGTGAGTGTTGGCGTTGGTCGAGTCCAACATCTTGTTGCACAGGCCTGGCATTTGAAAAAGGCAAAAACATAAAATTGGATTTCGAATACAGATTGGATTACATCGCATGTATAATTACCGCATTTGAAGCACTGCTTGTGCCATTTCATACCACCGGCTACACGCTCTTCAGCGGCGTACACGGACTTGGAGCACTTGGGGCACTTGGCGATATCGACTGGGACGAAAGGCATCTTGAAGTGCTAAAGGTTCTGTCCCCCCCATTTCAAATGAAGTGACCAATTAGTATCGTTTCAGCTGTGTAAAGTTCCTAATAAACACCGTAATATCCCGACGGATCGCTACAGTCGGAAAATACGACGCCATTTTTAAAAAGGATGCGCCAACGTTTCAGAGAAAAGTATCAAGTATAGCAGGGAGGTCCATATAAGGACCTCATTGGAACGCCCCCGTCCCTGTGTTGTATATATCTTTGGTTTACATGTGTCGAGACCGTGCTGGGGTCTGACTCGTTTTTGTGTTTAAAATTAGATCCAAAATATAACGGACAAACGGCAGCGGGGGATCGTCTGGGTAATAGAGATGCTCCTTCGGATGTTAGATACGGCCAACACACACACACACACGTCGCTGCCCACCTTAAACAATAACAATGGCCAAATCCTTTCCTAAAAGGATTTTCAAGAGAAATCATCATCGAGCCAAAATGCCAAACGTCATGCCCAATCCGACAGGAATGTTTTTCCTTATAACATTTGGCGTGAACGTTAGGAAATGAACGACAAGCCAAACAGAATGTCGTTTTGCAATTCCCTGCCAATAACTTTGACGTGAGAAAAAAGCTTGTACCGAATCTGCATGCAATGGCTTTTATCCCAAAATACTTGAGACGTATATACTAAAATCGACTAAAATTACAGTATGGAATTAAAAGATAACGCTGCTCCATGTAATCAATATGCTGTAAGTAACATGTACCGCACTTCAATCACACTCACGCACTCATATATACTCTAATCATATGTTTATCATTGCACTCACTGTTTCAATATTTTCAATTAAACTCCTTCGTCTTCACACTCCACTCCGATCGACACCAATTGACTGAGTGGATATAGGTCACCATAACCCGTGACCCTATATCCCTTCTCTCATCATCATCTCAAGCACGGCCGCTCCAGCTTAAAGCACCGTACAATTCCAAACTCACATCTTGGAATTGCTCTTCAAAACATCTGCTATACAAGCAACAAGTAATGCAACAAGCCGAGGACAGTCTACAATAGTCACCAGAGTCCAAACCTCTTTTTGCTGTATGGTTTGTCTCTCCAATACATCATTATACATAGTGGCAGAACCTCAGCGTTCTTCTTTCCTCTTTGCATTTCAACCATTACACTCGCAACAGTTCTAACAGAAAGAGAAAAACGATGTTTCTTACCGGTTGAACGGGACTTTGAAAGAAACGTGAAAGAGACTGAAGTAGTAATACGTGTGTTAGGTCACAAATTCGGCAACCAACTAGCGTCGAAACAGGTTAAGACACTGGGGTTTCTTTATCCCTGCTGGTGCGGCGGCGATGCTGGGACGAACGGTTCTGCTTTAGCTGAGAGCTTTAAGTGAGGACTAGGCACGGTCCCACCCCGTGTAATATAGGGTGGAGGGACGTGCGGGGGTCAAGTTCACAAAAAGAAAAACGAAAACAAATCATAGGACACGTTACGGCACCCAAAAACTGTTGGCGGAGGAAGAAGACGGGCACCGGTGAGTCGACCGTGTGCGTAAGGCTATCCAATCGTCTTCGAGATTCCACGTACATCGGACCTCCCTTTTGCGGCCTTTTCTTTTTTCTTCTAAATCGCTTGCCCCTTTGCTTTTCCGGCGCGAATTTTTACTGCTTTTCTCTTGACCACGCCCTTTTCCCTCTTTGGCTAGGGATGGTACTAGTACCCCCACCCCCCTCACAAACTTCTAAGATTTAATTATAGAACGATGCGCTCAATAGCTATTTTTCACTCGGCGCCGACAGCGCATCGCTAGCAGCGGCGCGTGCGATAGAACGTTTGACGCTTTCAACCCCACTCAGTCCCGCGGCCTAGTTCGCAGCCCCCTCTCAGAGAAACGGGAATCATGTCATCGTTTTTATTTATTTTTTTTTTTTCTCCAACGATGGCCACAGATTTTTTGAAAATCTCTAAGGGAGGTGTTGGCATTAAAGGTATAGTTTAACAGACATGGCGGCACGAATTCGTCACGCTCTAGTCAGACCAGCTGTCGGAGAAAAAAAGCTTAATCATTTCCCTTTTTTTTTTTTTTTAAAGCAGTTATACAATTGGGTATGCTACATATAGCCACCAACGTGGTTCGTGTTGTTATTGGTTTCATTTTTTTTTGTTTCTCTCTTAAAGGTTATACCATGTGCTATATGCAGAACAACAAATGATATTTCGTATATTTCTAAGTTTAGTCGTGAATCATCAGACGTGTATTACAACGAAGCCGCAGTGAACGATCTACTGCAACGGCACACAACATCTCTCAGCGACATTTTTTGAGTGAAAAGACTTTTGCAAGCAAAAGGGCGAGGAATGTGACCTCGCGATGAACGGAGGGCACGGTGACAGCCGACAATCTTTTCTTCTTCTCATTTATCTCTGCTTTTTTCTTCTTCTACGGTAACACATGTGTTCTTGCCTACTCCACCCCTCTTCAAGTCTCAGAAATAGACCCGGGCTTTGAAGTATAGAAAAAAAAAAGTCAAACACGTAGCAAAAAAATAAGAACATTTTAATTATTCGGATAGCGGCAGGCAAAAAAAAAAATTAAATGTCCCGTTATGGGATTTCTATCGTGATCGATGGCGTAAGAAAACACCGGGAAGGACAAATGTTCCCGTCCTTCGGTGACAATTTGCGTGATGATTTGTCACTTTGAGGACACTAAACAATGATTTGAAAGGATCTCCTTTTCGTGTGTTTTTAGTTATTCCGTTTCCACCCGACAGCTCTTTCAATGACCAAATATAGGGCCAATGAGACTGTCCCTCCACCGGCGGAAGCATTCCAGACACGTCTTGAGATTGTGGGTGTGACCTGAAAGCAGTGTGGAACGAGAAGCATTTCTTTTCTAGCTTCACCGGTGACGAAACGGACCGAGTGTCGCGCACAAAAAAGGCGCCCTGTGTGCCAGCTGGAAGTGTGCGAACGATGAGCCGACCTCAAAAGGGTCAGCCGCCATTTAGCTAATGAGCTGTCTGATTTTCTTGGCCCTTAAATTTGATCTGAGCTCCTTTGAAGATTTTTGGAAGAAAATAAAAGAGAGATGATACTCTTACATGTTGCTGGTTAGCAACCATGCAGAGATCCCTTTAATTCCAGAAGCGTATAGCTCCGCCTTCATCGGTCCCAAGTAGGTGCTGAACAGAGATGCAAACGTTGTTCCAGGATAAGGTAAAGCGTAGATATTGGGTCTTCATTCTCCTCGTTTGTTTTTTAAAACCCGAAAATAGATGAAGGCATTTGCTGTTCACAATCTCATTCCAGTAACGATTACGCATCTTGTTTGTACCTTTAGCCAAGACGAGAAAAACAAAAAAACAATGTGGGGATGGCTCATCGAAAGGGTAAACTTAGTTGTAACAAGACTCATCGCATAGGTGTCTCAACAATCTTCGAGCTTCAAATGAATCACACAATACGCAAAGGATCGGGCAGCAAGTTAAGAGAGCCCCGTCGTGCATGTACGTTTGTGTTTGTCTTTAGAAGTTGTTGGGACGATCGACACCCACTGCCTCCGCATCACCGACACAAATAGAGCCGTGAGTCAGTCGAGGTAAAAAGAGCTCTAAGTTTAGCGCGGCCGTGCTCCACATTCCCGCTCCTGACGCCTGGTCGTTTATATAGAGAAAACGAAATAAATAAAATTACAACAAAAATAAAGGGGGAAATTGGTCACGTTCAGTAGGTTTTTTTTTTTTTTCTTTCTCCTCCTTGTGTGGATGGCCACTTTGAAAAAGAGAAGATGGATTTCATTTTCTTTTTGTTATTGCTGCGCCATGTTGCTGTGCTCATTCGGACGGCAATTGTTTACCTTTAAATGTTGTTACTATCAGAGTGTTGTATGTATAGGTTTCGTGGAAATGTTTTTTAGTCGGGGAGGAGTTCACCACTTTCGAGTGAGTTCTGGAAAGACCAAAAGTTTTTTCCTTTATTTATTTTTTTTTTTTGGTTGCCCCTTCTAGTTCGAGGTGTGCAGTTGATGGTGGAGAGGCAAGGAGCTTGTTTTAAAATTAAACTCGCCGGGTTCGTGTTATCTAAAAATACACCACCCTTTTTAGTTTCATTTCATTTTTATTGACTAGAGCGAAAAGCTAAGCGACCATTCGCAGTAGCAACACGATATTAGAGGGCTCTTTATGTCATTGGCAAATCAATATGCGGCTTTTGATTCGTGTGGTCCTCTAACACCTCTAGTGGACTGGTTGTCTCGGGTCCCCCGTTGGACCGTCTAGATCACAACTGTCTAACAACTGGAAGATTCTCAAGGACGTTCAGCGACTTGGCAAATGTCCTGACGGCCCGTGACCTGTTTCTTTTTTGTTCTGTTATTTTCTACGTAATGCCAAAATCATCCATAACTCAAGAGTGTTGTTGTTGCAATATTACCTGGGCCAAAACACAAATTATCACGTGATGGGGCTTCGATTCGTCGATTCGTAAGAAACTGTAAAGTCTATGTATAGTCGGAATCTCCATGCATTAAGGTATAAAGACATTGTTTTGACTGAATTTTTAGAATGATCGGATCACATAATCGCTATATTACGTTAATATTCGTCGCTGTTGGATTCTTCGTTGTCGGAACTCGAATGGTTCGATCTCGCTGGTGCTGGGGCCTTGGCAGCATCGGTTCTGGCGCTATTAAGCAACGACGGATCGTAGCCCTCTGCACGCATTTTCTGCTCGACGGCCATTAAGGGAACACCGAAGGAAAGCATTTTTACAAATCGAAGGATTTCGGGATTAGAAGAAGGTGCAACCGCCGTCTGGTGGACATCGGAAACATTTTCATGAACAGCTGACGAGACAGGTGGTGGAATAGGAATGATGACGGTCGACGGTGTAGAAGATGGCGTATATATGTTTGTAGTAGGCGCCAGTGGCGGTAGAGACGGGACTGCAGTGGATTCCAGCGACGGAATTGAAGCCAGCTAATTGATATTTTACAAATGAGAAAGAACAAAAATAATCATTGTTGGCTCTGCTGGATTGATATGGTGACGCTGGCTACACAGATTTGATTGTAAGAGGTATTATTTTAATCATATCTGTGAATTAGCAACGTAGGTAATAGTTTTAACAAATTTTCCGAATTCGAAAAAAATCTTTTTGATTTTACAAAAATTTCTTATTTTAGATGGCACAGAGTAAATTAGAAAACCAGAAATGATGTGATAAGATGAACGAAACTCACCTTTGCTTCCAGAATGGCTAGTGTTGCTTCAACATCTTGTAATCGAAAGTCGAGATCCAACAATTTTGTATCACATATAACGGCAAATTTGTTCAGTAGCTGGACCGAATTGGAAACAAAGTGATTGAAATAACTCAAAATTCTTTTCGTTTCGATAGGCGGAACCTATCCAAAGATACGAAAGTTATAACATCATCAGTTTAAAACAATAGTTTAACAAACCGAAGAGAATTCGACACTTGGTCCGAAAAACGGCAATCCTTTGCTTTCCATCCCCTTTCGAAATCTACTTGTTTTCTTTAGTTAATAAAGAGGTTAAATGACTAGCTGATCACATGGAAATATGTTTAATTGTTTTGTTTTTATCTGACATTAGCAGTCGACGGAACACGGAAAACAGGGTTTCAAGTTGGTGCGCAAAAGGGAGCGAGTTGGCAATGCTGATTTCTCATCCAAATAGTTCTCCTTCATTTTAGTGTCTTTCTCATTCTACGTCTAGTACGCCGTTCCTCGTCGAAAATGGTTCGTCTCTTCTATTTAATATCCTAAAACATCGCTTGATATATAGAAATTTAAAGAGTTTCTTTAGTTTCTCTATGTATATTAAAATTTAATTGTGCCTGAACATTTTGTTTGATTACTCTGTTTTGCTGGTACTATTTTTTTTACCGTCTGTCATTGCAGCATCTTGAAATGTGATTGTTGATCCAAATGTGATTTAGAATAATGGCTACTTTTCGAGAGTTTCGTTATTGGCAGTTATTTAGTAGACATGTTGGTAATCAAAACCTGCCAGATATCTTCGTCATTGTGTACATTTCTTGAAATTTTGAGCACCGGTTCCTAACATGTTGATTGTCGTTTTAGGTGAACGTACCAAAGAGTCGTCGCACCTACTGCAAGAAATGCAAGACCCACAAGGTCCACAAAGTAACGCAATACAAAAAATCCAAGGAGCGTAGTGCCGCCCAGGGTCGTCGTCGTTACGACAGAAAACAAAAAGGTTATGGTGGTCAAACCAAACCTATTTTCAGGAAGAAGGTACAAGAATTCAATGTGTTTTGGTAAATCATGTACTTAATGCTTGCATTGAAATATTCAGGCCAAGACTACCAAAAAGATTGTGTTGAGGATGGAGTGCTCAGAATGCAAAGTCCGCAAGCAGATCCCCCTCAAGCGTTGCAAGCACTTTGAACTTGGAGGTGACAAGAAGAGGAAGGGACAGATGATTCAGTTCTAGACTGTATGTCATCACCTTGTGCTGGCCAATACAACATCTTTGGCGCCTATAGTCTGTTCACTAGTTATATATTCTGAAAGTACCTGACAAATCCAGGGTGATGCATTTCTGGTGTCTTGGGCTTTCCGGTAGATAAGCTTAACACATTCAATTGCTAGATGTGATATTGGATCAGCCTTATCGAATTTAGTATTTTTCTGGGCCAAAGTGTTGAGGGACGGTAAAATACCGATTTTCAATTGGGTAACTATCTTTAAAGCTTGCCCCGAAGCAGTTGGCCACCTATGGGTAGTGATAATAACTTGATGCTAGAAGAGGCTTTAGGTATCTAGGCGAACATGCATCCACCGTCCAAAAGCGATAAGGAAAACTCTTCGTCATTGGTTGACGCGTTCGCGGTGTACATGTCGAAGAGAAAATGGAGATTGTAGTAGAAAGACGAGAGTGAGAACACGAATAGACAAGAGTAAAGCGTTCTTGGCGACCACTGCAATGTGTGTGACCGAATTTCCGGTTATGTATGAGGCAGAAAAAAGACTGCAACGGCCAACAGCGAAACAAACAATTAAAGAGGTAGTAAGAAAAGTTAAAGAAAAATCGGTTTTTCAAGCCGTTTCCAAATTTTGAAATGTTTGTTTTTCTGGGTAAGAGGTTTTGATCGGCAAACAATCGCCCGAATTCTACGGTTTGAGAGCCCAGACGGATAAATGACGTTAACGCTATTATCTTCAGTTGGAAGAACGTCAACTCGCCGGCAGTTGGGAGACGAGACGTTGAGATGAGCCTTTCTTTGTTTTTCAGGTTCGCGCGGATTCTCAATCCGCCCGGTTTGCCTAGACAGCACACGGATATATAAAAACCATTGTAAAATATGGCCGGCAAGAGCAATAGGGGGTTATAAAGAAATCGCGGATGGTGCAACCGACTTCTTCAAACGGTGACGTGCATCTTGGTGTTTTATTTTTACATTTTGTTTTCAAACCAAATTGGTACGCTATTTCAAATCGAGGGCTTTGTATCATTCGGATTTTTTTCTCCAGTGAGAAAGTTCAGTTGAAACCCCAAGTACTAACACGCCACGCCAAAAGAACCGGCTTTTTCTTGCTATGCTTGAGGGGATATTCGACTGGCTTGGGCTTTGACCACCCCACGCTTCACTCAATGTGTGTACCGGTATACGTATATACCAGATATAAATTTTAATACACTGTAATACCTGAAGCACTAGGAATGGTGGATGGGAAAAGAAAGGGAACAGGGAGAAACGGTCTCTAAGCAGAGCCATCTGGGAAGCAGCGTGGCTGCGCCATAATATCGACACGGGGCTCTCTTTTCCGACCCGAGCATTTTAGGTAGTACCAACATTTTTACTTCTCCCTGCACTCTCTTTATGCCTTATGCCTAATGAAAGAGAAATGGGCGGAGCCTCAGCTGGAGCGCTAGTATACACAGGGTCCTGTGATTCGATCTAGACGCTACGGCAATGCAAAAGGGACGCGCGCTTTGCCAGCGAAAAACCCGAGGCGAAGGACAACCCCCGCTAGAGGCCGATACAAGGCGATGCAAGTCACCGACGATCAGCGGCCCTACCAGTGTGCTCTACACCGTCCCGTATATAACACCTCGAATCAGAACTCTTGCGAACGCGCCAAATTTCCTTTTTTAAGGCACATCTCTACCTTCTCCCGTTTCATTTATCTTTTTTAACGGTCTCTTGTAAATCAAACAAGTCGAGACACCTCGATTCGTCTTTTTGCACGCTCAACAACCCAAAACAACACACCTCAAACAAAATGAGTTCCAAGGAAGCAACGAAAGAAGTTGAAGCCGACGAAGTCATCGCCGCCGACGCCAAGAAAGACGCAGTCAAAGGCACAAAAAGGCCAGCAGAAGTAAGTCCCTTTTCTGTTAAAATGATTATGGCCTAATATCGAGTGTGCGGGAGAATAGTCGTAAAAAACTTATTTTATCCAAATTAAGCATCGAGTCGAAAACCCACGCGCCGCGTGCTTCCTCCGATTGCCGCCATTTGTGTGTGTGTGTGTGCTGTGTGTGTGTCTGGCACAACGCCGGCTTCTAGCCCCACGCTCCGTCTCGTTCGCCATGACTGCTGTTTTTATGGAATATCTCGTTATTTTTAAAAAAGGGATTTAGTTGAGTTAGGTACAGGAAATTCGTATCGACGAATGGTTTGCGTTGAATCTGGTGTTGGAGCTCAAGAATTTTGGCGCGTTGAACAGAGTTGCCGTTGATAGATAGCTCCTTTTACATCACGAAAAGCCGGTGTGCGCGCGGTGACGCGCCGCCATGTTTTCCCTTGGCTTTGACTTGCTTGCCTTTGCTCTACACATCCGTGTACCACCATTTGTTATGTTTTTTATTCAAGGGAAACAAAATTTCTTGAGGTCGTCGATTTAATAGAAAATGGAAAGGGTTTTCAGAACGTAAATTTGGGGAGATTAAGTCTTGACAATGTCATGGCGTTATTTTGTGTATCGGAAAGGCATGTAACGCGTACTGCAACCGGCTGTTCGGTTTCTAACATTATCGAACTGACGACGCCAGGCGACCGGCTTTTATTTCACGTCTGTTGGCAGACTGCGCGGGCATTTTGACAACGATGAAGCTACAGCCCGAGATTTTTTCTTTTCCTCCTTTTTTAAATTTTCCATTTCCGTAAGTTAGGTTTTTGATTAACTTTCCAAACAAATGCTTTCAAACGTATTGGAAGTGGTAGATGGCTTCTTGTGTTTATTGCATAGCTTTTATTAATTATTTGAAATCTTTTGCCTCACACTAACAAATCTGGGTACCTGTACAGTTTTTCCGGGATGGTTTTACAAGAGCTAGTGTTTCAAGTAAATTTTTAATTAGAACGCCGGAAAAAAAACGAAATGGGAAAATGGCGTGCCTTGAGAATGCTGTGAAGTGAGAAGCGTCTTCTGGAATCGTATTTTTTCCCTTTTTTTTTTTTTTTTTTCGTTAAGAAGTCATGGCGGCGGGCAAGGGAAGCCAGTGGGAGCTGGCGTGGATCCGCGGATTTTGGAACCGCTTTTTCCCACAGTACACATGCCTTCTTCCGCTGTGAACAACAAAGAAACACCCGGTTAGGGTGGGCAAAGTGGGAGGACTTTGATGAAGAGGATAGGGTGGGCAGCTGCAGAGCAGATGAAAAAGTCCTGGCAAAGCGAGGAAGAGGGTGGTAGAAGGGAGGTCAACCCCCAAGGTTGGGCGAGAAGGGTAGTGCCGTGCGCACAACCCACGATTTTTTCCCCGCTCGTGTCAGGCAGCATTCAGGCTTGAAGTCCTTGGAAGGCACTAGCGCCGGACGTGATGCTAGCGTCATAAAATGGCAACTCTTGAGGGAAAACGTGATCGTTTCCAATTAAGAAGACCCACCGTTAGCTTTATCTCTCAATACTCTTTATGTAATATACTGTTGCTCATTGTGCAACGCCATTTTCATTTATTTATTTTTAAAAATCCTCTGCTTTTCTTTAATTTTAACTATGTATTTCATCATTCTTTTAGTCTATGGCATGAGCTAGTCGCATCGTCTACCGGTAGATGGCTTTCGGGTAACAAATCATTGATTTGTCCCCGACTGATATTGAATATCGATTTCTTTGCTGTGTTTTTGCGTTTGGACTAAATCAATTTTTGTTTTTCTTCAGGACAAAAATGATGACATCAAGAAATTAAAGAAAGCCGAAGAGAACGGTGATGACGAAGAAGCCGAAGATGAAGAAGAGGCAGAAGGCGAGGAAGATGAGGAGGAGGAAGACCTGCCCGAAGGAGAGGAAGACTTTGATGAAGAGGGCGAAGGAGAAGGTGAAGGTGACGATGATGGTAATTTCGAATTTTAAAGTTAATAATTTTTTTCTCTGTGTTAATCGATATTTAAAAAATTTTACAGATGAAGGAGAGGGAGATGATGACGATGATGATGCGTAAAAGTGTGTGACGGGAGAAGTTACATATTTTTTTTTCCTTTTTTTTTTTGGCTTCGGTCAGGGTCCACACTTTTTGCGCATGCGTTACGTCGCTCAGCGGAAAAGCAGCCGGCACCGGTCGGAAATTTTTTTTTGTGAATTTTGATTTCATCTCTCTCTGTCTGTCTCTTATACACTCCCCTGAATCATGATACCTTTTATTCCTACCCTTTTTTTTTTTCGCCTCCCAATTTTTTTAATACCGAGACACACACACGAAAAACACCTCATAATGTACGAAAAAGACTTATCAGAGCAGCCGCCCCCTCCATCTTTAATATGATTATGTCATGTGTGTGTGTGTGTGAACGAGAGCGCGCGAGCCCAACGCCATCTTTTTTCTCCCTCTTAAAAAATTTCGGTCGCCCTGTCATTTGTATGAACGTTTTTCAGTTTGACTATGAAAAAAAAAATCACTCACGAGACACAACCCCACCACATACAAACATTACCACCACCATCCCTGATCTGTCCAGCCCATTTTTTTTCCTCCTTTATTTACTGGCGGGAGATTTTTGAATTAAAAGAGGAAGAAAAATTGTTTTTGAGCGGTGCCGTGTCTTTTTTAAAATAATTTTCTTTCTTTGGGATGTCTTAAGAAGGTAGGGGAGACAACCTATAGAACAATAACACGAAAAGAATCAGTTACAAAAATAACAATCCTGCATAAAGACTAGAAACCGTCTCCTGCTCCCCCGTACATGAACGTAATGTGTGTTTAAGTTTACCGTACAACTTTTTTATGGCATCGTAGAGAGAAGACCAGCGATGTAAAACTTTGGATTCGGTAGATTTGTTGTACTGCCGATACTTCTTTGACAGATTAAAAACCAAGCTGAGCGCTCAGGATCATAATCATAAAACTCTCCTCGCCTACCATCTCCTCATAAACCTTTAAATCACCACCAGTATCGTCGTTTATCGTCCGACTATTTCTTTATTTTTTGAAATTTCATACCTCGCCACCAATTTCTGGCCCAAACTCACGATGTCAATTTGAAAATAATAATAAAACAAGACAAAGACTTGCTAGTGTTGGATCAAAACTATCGATATGCGTTGGGCTCGTACACGTTTCCAATTGGAGAAAATAACCAAAATCGATTGCAGGAAAATGATGATGTTCATTAAACATCTGCTGTTCTTTACGTAATCACAACTGGTTTGTGCTGATTGCAATTACGAACGTAAGTACAAAAGAAAAACGACTACTCGATGAAATGCTCATTCCAATACTGGCTGCACAAGTAGAATTGATTGCGTTCCAGTTCACTAAAGAATCAGTAGTACTGGAATTTTAAATGAAATCAAAAGTTTATCTTGACTTTCAAATTGATACGGCATCCAGCTGCGTCATTGATAGCATGCCAGCAAACAGTTCGACCCTCGTTCGATCGAACAGACGACGTTTTCATGCGCTGCACACCGAAATAAATTATGCGGAATTTTGTTGTCTGGTGAACGTGTTTTGACTAGTGTACAAAATCTGTCGTTATTGTCACAGATCAAGTGTACAGGAGCGAAACATCAGCTGATGTGTAAGCATATTTGATCAAAGATAAGCATTTATCTTTCGAGTGAACCGCGTATCGTTTCGTGTAATCTGGTGGCCGTAAAACTGTGTGTGTGCGTTACGAGTTACGACAGAGTTGATTTTGGCTGACAAACTGCCAGAAATAAAATGAGACAACAACTAGATTCAATCACAAAAAATTTTGTGTAATTTAAACTGACAGAACAGTTAAAAATAGTTGGCCGATTGAAAAATATAAAGGAAAAACAAAATGATAATTTAATACAAATGCATCTGCGTGATGTTGCAAACGAGAACTGGTCGTGATAGATTCAGTGTGTAGCGAGAAGTTGTGAGCTCTGCAATCACCATAGCTTTGGGGCGATTGTCGGCACGTAGAGTCGGTTACAGATAATAAGCACTTTTATCGGAGAAAAGTGCTGTATCGATACCGTCTCTTTCCATGCGTCCAAACAGCCACCAAAACAAAATGAATGAAAAGCAGAGCTATTAGCACACAAAGTCTCGAATATGCAGATGAGTAGGATCAGTTCAGGATGTTGGCAGACATCTGTAGAGTCTGGATCGGAAAAAAAACATGCCAAATTGCATCGATGTTTAAGCATGTGCTGCAGGAACAGCGGCCGGAACTTCAGGGGCTCCACGAAGGCGTGGCGGTATGTAAATGTGAGCATCGGGGCCCAAGGCCTCGCGCTGAGCTCGCCAAGAAGCCGAACGTTTTTTGTTGGTATAAATGTTACGTTTCTGCTTCCTGGTCAGTTGGGCGAACCAAGCTTCATCGACCACGTGTGGTTCAACTTGAACAGGTGAAGCCTCTGGGGCAGATGGAACACCCGGAGCAGAAGAAGACTTCTTCTTCTTGCGATTGCGCTTCTTCTTCTCAGTTCCAGAAACAACTTCAGAAGGAAGAAGGGCCTCAGCAGCCAATGCTACAACGGGAGGCGCAGCTTCATCCTCATCGGCGGCTTCAACAGCCTCTTCAGCAACAGGAAGTTCTTCAATGACCTGAGCAGCATCTTCCTCAACGGCCTCTGCTTCTGCGGCCGGAGCGACTTCAACAACTTCATCGACAGCCGGAACTTCCTCAACTTGGTCTGCAACGACATCAGCTGCGTTTTCAGCAGCTTCAACAGGAACTTCAACAGCTACGTCGACCTCTGGAACTTCCTCAACGGCCTCTGCTTCTGCGGCCGGAGCGACTTCAACAACTTCATCGACAGCCGGAACTTCCTCAACTTGGTCTGCAACGACATCAGCTGCGTTTTCAGCAGCTTCAACAGGAACTTCAACAGCTACGTCGACCTCTGCAACTTCCTCAACTGCGTCTTGTGATGGAGCGGCTTCAACAGCCTTTGCAGTAGGAACTTCCATTACTTTCGGAGCCTCGTTGTTGGGCAGAGGGCTCTTTCGTCTCAGCACAGGTCGAAACGGCTGGCCGTAGTGGCTAGGTGGAACAGGTTTGGCGTGAAAGGGTTTAGCCAATTCCTGAACTGGAGGTGATTTGAACGACGATGCACCGGTGACAACGGGCGATTTCGTCTTCAATTTGGGACTCTCCACCCGGACCGGTTTGGCGGCCTCAGCCGATGGAATTGCTGGCCTCTTGCAGTCAACTTTGGATTGGACGTGCGCAAACTGCTTCTTCGCACCGGCAAGTTTACGAATCGGAGAATTCATTTTCGGGTTCTTCGCTAAACGTGCTCGGCTGATGGAGTAGTAAACTGGTAGATTGGCAGAGTATAGAGTTTTCACAGAAAGAGCTATTTAAACTCGAAAAATGCGATACATTATTGGAGCGGAAGAAATCCATATACCCGAATGGGCCATGTTACGAACCCAAACCAAACCGCCATCCTCTCTTACTTTCGCGTTTTCTATTTGCATTTGAATGCGTACACGTCCATTGAAAGGCAAAATCGGGTTTCAATTGCATTGAAAAATGATGTTCAATCATTTTTAAAGTCGTCTTAATTGAGAAAACGTGTAATTTCATCGTCAACTGTACGTGTCAATCAGAGCTGTGTCGTCGCGTGTCGTGTTCAAATTAGCGATTACGCGGAACATTCACCGTTGCTGGGGCCACAGCTATTGCGTCGTGACCTTGAAGCAAGGTCGTGCAATGTTGCGCATGATGTTACGCAACCTGCCACGGACATATCGAAAGCACAAATTGGCCCACCTGAGGTGGGTAGGGGAAAGAGCTCGCCATTCCATCGAAGCAATAATTTTAGCCTTAAGCTGCACCTGACAGGTATATAACGAAGCGTACGTTTCATTCTAATTCAGTCTTGTCTAGTTCTGCTTCACATCTGCAGTACAGCAACTAGCCATCTCAAGTCTGCTTTGTGCCAAGTTCATTCAAGCCTGAATTATGGGTAAGTTATTTCCGCCTTTTGTTTGGTGTAAGAAATGCCATTTAAACTTAAGTTCTTACGTTGATGTTTTTATGGTGGATGTTTGATTTTGGCTTCATGGTTGTGTTCTTTCATAGTTCGATGCAGTTTCGTGTTACTGGTGGCTGTGGCCGCGATGACGGCTGTTCCGGGGCATTCTGTGCCGATGGGTTCGTCAATTGGTGGTTACGGTTCGTACTCGGCTCCTACGACTACCACTAAGGAGTACTACACAACGAAGGCGGCCGAATACTACACCACTAAGAAGGCTGAGTATTATACGACAACGTATGCAGCGCCATCTTACACAACCAAGGCCCCCGAGTACTACACAACCAAGGCCCCCGAGTACTACACCACGGCTTCGTACTACACAACCAAGGCCCCCGAGTACTACACCACAACGTACGCAGCTCCTTATTATACAGAGGCACCCAAGTACTACACCACGAAGGCTGCTGAATACTACACTGAAGCCCCGAAATACTATTCAGCTCAAAGCTACACAACCACAGCTGCCTACTACACCACTGAGGCTGCCAAGTATTACGTTGCCCCAACTTACTACAGCCAGGCTGCACCGTCTTATTACTCAGAGCCGACTTACTACACCGAGGCTCCGCAATATTACGCTGCTCCAAGCTATTACGAAACCGTGGCGCCTGTCTACTACACCGAAGCACCAAAGTATTATTCTGGCCCGAGTTATTATACCACAGCTGCCCCTTCGTACTACGAACCTGTCTACTACACCGAAGCCCCGAGGTACTACAGCGCTCCCAGCTACTACGAGACTGAGGCTCCTGCCTACTACACAAAGGCATCCGAATACTACACCGAAGCGCCCAAGTATTATGCTGCTCCAAGCTACACCACGACAGCTGCCTCTTACTACACTACTGAAGCTGCCAAGTATTACGTAGCCCCGACTTACTACTCACAGGCTGCTCCTTCCTACTATGCAGAGCCGACTTACTACACTGAGGCTCCTCGATACTACGCTGCTCCAGAGTACTACACAGAAGCTCAGAAATACTACTCTCCTCCGACTTATTACAGCGAAGCCCCGAAGTACTACGCCACCAAGGCACCTGAGTACTATACTACCAAGAAGGCCGAGTACTACACCACAACCTATGCAGCTCCTAGCTATTACACTGGAGCTCCGAAATACTACGCCACCAAGGCTCCTGAATATTACACCACAGCTTCATACTACACCACCAAGGTTCCTGAATACTACACCACAGCTTCCTACTACACCACAGCTTCCTACTACACCACAGCTTCCTACTACACCACAGCTTCCTACTACACCACCAAGGCTCCTGAATACTACATTACAGCTTCATACTACACCACCAAGAAGGCCGAATATTACACAGCTGAGGCAGCTGCTAGTTACTACACCGAAGCTCCGAAGTATTACTCCACCATGGCTCCAGAATACTACACGTCCAAGAAACCTGAATACTACAGCGAGGCACCCAAATATTCTGCTCCTGTTTATTAAATGTTAATGTTTTAAAAGAGTCGTTAATTTATCAGTCGTTTCTTCCATCAAATCGTTTTGGGCAATGAAATATAAACGTTATCTGCTGAAATTCCTGAATTTTATCGCTTTATTCGAGTTTACCTGGTTTTCCACGCAGGTAATTATGGCAATTTTTTGTTCATGTGAACGTTAATTCGTACAGTGTGGAAAATATTATGTACTTTTCAAATTGTAGTAGTAATTAATTCCACAAATTCATAACTGACGCGAATGTGGAATGAATATCGGGATAGTAATATGATGTTCAAATTAGATTTTTCAAAGGGAAACGTTTATGATTTTCTTTATTCATATTGAAACGTAATTGTTACGAGTCAATTTTATTAGTTCATAAATTGGATAGAATAAATGGAAAGATTGAAATGAAGTTGATTGAGAATGTTCAATTGACAAATTAAGGTGTGATGCAACTTTCAAAATTTACATTGAAAAAAACCATCAACTGATTTCATAAATTCAATTTTATTTGGAATTCGATCAAAATCACAACACGGCACTAACAAAATTGATTACAACGAATATAAAATTCACACCAACATTCAAACAAACATTTAATAACATCATGTTTTATCATTTGGTAGTTAAAACTCTTGTGCCGAGCTGGAAAAAGCCAACCAATTTGGGATGCTTTAACAGCGAAAGAAATGGTTTCTCGAAAACAGATATCACCAATAGAGCTAGACGCACAAATCGTTTAAGCAACGTACTGAACGTTAGCCGCACTGAACGGACTGAACGTGGCTGTTCCTGCTGCCAAGTTGGCGTAGTAATTGACAGCAGCGGCCGTCGCGTACTCGTTGCTATAGACAGGGACGTCCGTGACGTAGACATAGCTTCCAGCAACATACTGCTGCTGGCCGTCGTAGACTGGAACGCTTTCGGTGTAGTAGCCAGAGTCCTGGGCATAGTGTTCAGTGCCAGCAGCCGCAGCGTAGTACTCCGTCGGGTCGGTGTAGGGGTAGTAGGCTGTTCCCGCATCGTATCCAGCGTCCATGTAATGGGCTTCGACGGCAGTGGCGTAGTCGGCTGGAACAGCCGGAGCATAGGCTCCTGCTCCAGCTGGGACGTAGTCTCCTGGAACGGCTGCAACGTAGTCTGCTGATGCGTAAACATCGACAGGCGATTCGGTGAACTGTTGAGCGACATCCTCTCCAAAATATGTTCCTGCGTCGACGTAAGTGTACTGTGAACCGGTGTAGTAAGGAGACTCTGTTGTTCCAGAATCGGCTGGTAATTGAGCGTAGTAGCTATTGGCGCTAGTGCTGGTGTAGTAGACGGGCTCTGTTGTATAGTAAACAACTTCGGCCGTGTAGGGGGCTGATGTCGTGCTGGAAACAAGCGTTCCAGCCACGTAGTCACCTGACTTGTACGAGGCCGTGCTGATGGCAACAGGCGGTACGGTGGTGGCCGCGTATTTTGGAACGGCCGCTGGCTGTACATATTTGACGGCCGGTAGTATTGATGGTGATACGTATCTGACGGCCGGCTGCCGGGGCGAGATGCCACTTGCTGCCGGCCGAACGTAGGAATAAGTCGAAGGCCGCCTAACAACGTGAACAGGCGGCCGGACCGGCTGCTGTTGAGGTCTGTAGCCATAGGCGTGAGCTTCCACCGAGATGTAAAGACAAGACAATAACAAAAGCCATCTCAATTTGATACCTGCATGTGTATGTAGCAATCAAATCGATTGCGTTTAATAAACGATAGTTGAAATTGATTTAGTAAATGCTTACCCATTTTTTTCAGCAGAAGTTGGTTTCTAATTGAATGGTGGAATTAAGAGCCAAGAATGGTGGAACTATTACGTTGGGTTTGATCCACGCGTCTGACTGTGCCACGTGAATGGAGCGGGAACAATGGCGTCTGATTGAGGGAAGAGATGCCCTAAGTGATTTATTGAATTGCATTTATTGGCGAATACCATCTTCGCCGTAAGCCTTTTACGCCCACCTTTTCTGTGACGTAATAGCGTCTTGATGCGCATGCAACGCTGTGTGCCTAATGTCTGGTTATCATAAAATCTCATTTCGAATGAATTATCTAATCTATTTCCAATATATAGCATATATGCTAATGTTCAAATGAAAGTCATCATTCAATTAAAGTGTGAGTTAAAGTAACGCGTACGAGGTCCATCATGTTACGCAACTATGATCGATATACAGTTTAACTATCGTACCATGACGCAACGATTTTCACGTCACACCGGCCACGCTAAGAAGGTTGGGTACAACAATCCACCACGAAAATCTATCTTCAGGGCAAACAATTTGTTTACCGCCGTACAGACAAAGCAATTCGCACCTGCGGCTGTACGGTATAAAAGGCCCAGGTGAGTGGCATTGAAGTCATTCGTGTTTGCTCATCCGTCCCGTTCACAGCAGCATTCCACTTGTCACATCCCTTTCCATCATCTCGTGTGCAACTTTGTCTTCTAATTATGGGTAAGATAATTTGAACTATGTTATTTTCATTGTTAAATCTATTTGATTAGCATTAGAATTAAGTGTGGCTGTTTGAAATGTATCATTCGAATGTTTGCATTTAAATAGGTCGCCATTCGTTCTCGTTGTTGTTGGCTGTCGTGTGCTGGATGGCTGGGTTAACCGTAGGTGGTCCGATGATGGGTGGATATTCTTACGAAATTACTACACCAAAGTCTTACTACACCACGAAAGCTGACGAGTATTACACTACGAAGAAGGTGGAGTATTACACCACACCAGCCCCGTACTACACCACGACATATGCGGCACCGTCTTACTACACTGAAGCTCCAAAGTATTACACAACGAAAGTGCCAGAATACTACACCACAAGCTACGCATCTCCGAGTTACTACACCGAAGAACCCAAGTATTACACGACAGCGCCTCCTGTCTATTATGCTGAGCCGGTGCACTACACGGAAGCTCCGAAATATTATGCTGCTCCCAGCTATTATGCCACTGAGGCTCCTTACTACACCACTAAGGCGGCTGAGTATTACACCGAGGCTGTGAAGTATTACTCTGCTCCGAGCTACACCACTACAGCTGCACCTTACTACACCACTGAAGCTGAAAAGTATTATGTAGCTCCGACTTACTACACCACTGCTGCTCCTTCCTACTACACTGAGGCACCAAAATATTATTCTTCTTCTGCTCCATCGTACTACACCGAAGCACCAAAATACTACACCACTGCAGCCCCAGCCTACTACGCCGAGCCAACCTACTACACCACTGCAGCCCCAGCCTACTACGCCGAGCCAACCTACTACACAACTGCTGCATCGTACTACGCCGAGCCAACCTACTACACCACTGCTCCCTCGTACTACGCCGAGCCAACCTACTACACCACTGCTGCTCCCTCGTACTACGCCGAGCCAACTTACTACACCACTGCTGCTCCATCGTACTACGCCGAGCCAGCCTACTACACCACTGCTGCTCCATACTACACTGAGGCCCCGAAATACTACACCACTGCTGCTCCATACTACACTGAGGCCCCAAAATACTACACCACTGCTGCTCCGTACTACACTGAGGCCCCGAAATACTACACCACTGCTGCTCCATACTACACTGAGGCCCCGAAATACTACACCACTGCTGCGTCTTCGTACTACACTCAGGCGCCAAAATACTACACCACTGCTGCTCCATCATACTACACCGAGGCGCCAAAATACTACACCACTACTTATGCTGCTCCTTCCTACTACACCGAAGCTCCAAAGAATTATAAAGCTAGTTACTAACAAAGCAATGTGTTCTGATATCAAAGTGTTACTAGTCATTGATGTGAAGTTGATTGAAAGATTGAAATATAACTTATTGTCAGTACTGAACAGCTTATTATTATATCCGAACGGCCTTTGGTTTAATGAGGGTAATAACAACAGCTTTCGCGACCCAATTTAATCCTCTACACACTCGAGTTATTTAATGTGTCAAATTCTAATGCGATTAAATAAACTCTCCAAACTCTTAAGTGCGTGTCGGTAGCGAAGATTAGTCCTGTATTTAAAACACTGGCACAAAAGAAGTCAGTTTCCATGTCCTACACTGCAACGTTTGACCTAAACAATTAGACTGCAATTTCCTACTTTCAAATGGACAGTGTGTTGATTGCAAATTATTCATACGAGTACGTAAGAAACTCACATTTTGTCAAGCTCAAGTTATGTCATTTTCATTCACTATATATACCTGTTGTGTAGGAGAGGCGTTCGACCTAAGTGAACTGACTCAACGGAGACATTTAGTCATTTCTCTAAGAGTAAATCAAGGTAATCCTGCCTGATTGGTTGCAACCATCGTGTCAACACCATTGAATGCAAATTTTATTTAGATTTCCTGACCATTTTCGTTTATATAGCTAAAAGAGATCTATACACTATCAGTTATGGGCAACAGTCCCAATAATTGAATTTTTAAACATTTATCTTTAATCGTGGCGGGACTCGAACCCGCAATTTTCGGATGCCAACTCTACATTAGAAGTCCGACGCCTTATCCATTGGGCCACACGATCTGATGAAGTCGTACACTAGTTTAAATCGAATAATAAAAAATTAATATAATAAAAAACATATGATTATCTGATTATCTACTCAGAACAAATCTACATAAATCCCTCAAAGTTTGAAATGTCGCCCTACATACATCCGTTAAGCCAAAATTAACTGAACTATTGCATCCGAAATTGCAGTGGTTGAACAGCCTACCGACTCAAATCACAGAAATATCCGATGCCCAAGTGACGTGGTTTAGAAAAGAAAGGAAGAAATGACAGGTAAAACTTAAAATTCTTATCCGAACGCCTTAAAATGAAATAAAAATCAATTGTTCAATTAACACGCAGTTATATTTGCGTCAGTTTTGCACAGCGTTTATAGAAAAAAAGTCAACAAATTCTAGACGTCCACATCATCATATCGAGCAGGGACACCCTTGATAAAAAAGAAAGGCAAGCTATTAGCCACAGGGGGATATAATGAACATTAATTCAATTTAGGATGACACCTGACCACTGTCGAAACACGAACAAAACTATAAAAGGAAAGACCGGAATCCGTCCAGATCAGTCGAGTCAGGACTGTTCGACACGACGCGTTAACCTTTAATCATCAAACTGTTAAAATTAAGAGCATTTTGATCGTATTCAATCATGTTGGGTATATAACGTTTTAACATGTAGAATGTCGCATCATTTCTTTCTTCTAACAGAACGCACATGCACCTAATTTGAAATGTGCAATTCACCGATTGTGGATTGAACGAAATTTTAATGAATAATTTGACATTGTTTTGACAGTTAATTTTGGCACGTGTCTGCTGTTTGTTATTGGCTCGTTAATGAGCCGATCAACTGAAGCTGGGCCAGTTCGCTCACCTCACTCTGGATCCCGTTACTACGACACAGCCACGATAGCAACGCCTAACTATTACGCAGAGGCTCCGAATTACTACCCCGCTCCAAGCTACGCCAGCACAACAGCTGCACCGAAATACTACACCCGTGACACTGTTCAGTATTTCGGGGCGCCATACTACAAGTCGGCCGATACTACCCCGTCTTATTATTCTCAGTACACCGAGTCTCCGATATACTACACTCCAAGATACGCTACTACACTTGCTTCTATTTACTACACCACTGATGCGGCCAAGTATTACGGAGCTGCAATGTACTACACAGCGGCTAAACCAATCTCTTGCGATGGGTCAAACTACTACACCGAGGCCCCTAAGTACTACCCTACACCAGATCCTATTACTAAAAATGGACCACCCTCCAGCGTGACATCACCTGCCCTACTGCTTGCTTCACCTACCACTACACCTACCCCGACCACTACTACACCTACCCCGACCACTACTACCCCTGCTCCGACCACTACTACTGTACCAACCACTACTAGCCCTCCTCCGACTACTACCCCTGCTCCGACCACTACTACTCCGACCACAACCTCCGCCGCTATTAGAACTGGCCCAACGGTAGCCGCTCCGCCCTACTACACCAGTGAAGCAATCAAATATTACGTAGCTCCAGCTCCTCCCCCGTTTTACTACCCGGATGGAACTTACTACACCGGAACTCCGTCTGCTTCGGATGACGCTCATCACTACCTCGAGCCAATCTATTCCTCCTTCGTTTCCCCTGGCTATTACCCTGAGGCTCATCGTTCAGCCGCAAGCTACTACGATGCTGAAGCTTACGGACTTCATCGTTACAGCAAAGTTCAATCGGGACAAGCACGGGACTATGCTTCCTATTACGCGGGACCGTTCAAATACGTCGCACAACCTGATTATGTTTATGGCCGTGGTCATTGAACGCATTTTTTTGGCTCATTTCTATCCGTTCGTTTATCTGTTATCTACAAACATTGGTGTACAGCATCGTTATTGGCTTGTTTATAATTACACACTGATGAAATAAATGGCTGTTGGAACGCAAATTTAATTTTAATTTATATATTAGATTTCCGTATATTAAATCGAATGGTTTTGGGCAGTTATTGCATTCAGCATTTCGAAATTGATACAAATCAAGGCGATGGGTGGCTTTCGATGTGATTTAGAATGCAATTGTATTGCTGTCGATAACGTTTTAAATGAAATGCCGACTGCATTTGCAAAACGATCAAACCTTACGAATCGATTCTTTACACGTGGCCATCAACCAAAAGACAGGACGTTTTCAATCGACTTGTAATTGACTCCAAATAAAAAGGAGGTTAATATAAGTTGATGCGGTTAATTTTAAATCCTTTTCACCTTTGAGTTATGCTTCGAAAATTCGAAATTATTTGATTTCTAATTCAGTTTGATCCAGGCATAACGAAACCGCCCACAAGCGATCACGTCGCACTGTGGAGGGGTAGGGTACGAATCTGGACTGTTACATCATTACTGAATATAGCCCCGGGACAGGTGAATGTTTCAAGGTTAGACATTTAACAACGTGGCAAGTGTGCAGAGGTATAAAATGAGAGGGAAGACTCGGTTGAAATCAGTCGAGTGTTCATCTCTCACTCGTGCTGCAACGCTTATTTCCATCTCGAGTATCTTTATCGGGATCAACGTTTGTATTACACAGTCGACAAGGTAACAAATTGATGTATTTAAATTAAATTTTTGTGTTACATTTCTAGTACGTTTTTAGATCAAGTAATTTGACGTGATAAATCGTATTGATTAAACGTTGCTCTTGTCTTAATTGATTGGATTGGTGATGTTGAGTAATCGAAGGTTTTTAATGTTGACATTTGCATGTTTGTTATTAGATAATTCAGGAGCCATGCTGCTGTTGGCTGTTTTGATGATGGTTGCTGGACCGATTTCGGCAGGTCCGGTGATCCCTGCGATGTACGGTGGGGCTTCTTACCAGACAACTACGGCCAAGGGGTACTACACTACCAAAGCCCCTGAATATTACACCACGGCCTCATACTACACCACCAAGGCTCCTGAGTACTACACCACAGCGTCCTATTACACTACAAAGGGTCCGGAATACTACACCACGGCTTCGTACTACACCACCAAGGCCGCTGAATATTATGGTTCTACGAAGAAGGAAGAATACTACCCTACCAAGGGTTCGGAATACTATACCACGGCCTCCTACTACACCACGAAGACCGCTGAATATTATGGTACCACCAAAGCCCCTGAATACTACACCACGGCTTCTTACTACACCACCAAAGCCCCTGAATATTACACAACGGCTTCTTACTACACCACCAAGGCTCCTGAATACTACACCACATCTTCCTATTACACTACAAAGGGTTCGGAATACTACACCACGGCTTCGTACTACACCACCAAGGCCGCTGAATATTATGGTCCTACGAAGAAGGAAGAATACTACACCACCAAGGCTCCTGAATACTACACCACGGCTTCTTACTACACCACCAAAGCCCCGGAATATTATACTACAGCTTCCTACTACACTACCAAGGCTCCAGAATACTACACAACGGCTTCCTACTACACCACCAAAGCTCCTGAATATTACACCACGGCTTCCTACTACACCACAAAGGCTCCGGAATACTACGGAACTAAGGCACCGGAGTATTATACCACAAAGAAGGAAGAATACTACACTACACCGGCGTCTTACTACACCACTACTTATGCTGCACCTTCCTACTACACCACTAAGGCTGCAGAGTACTACAATGCACCGGTCACGTACTACACAACAACATCCGCAGCTCCTTATTACACTGAGGCTCCCAAGTCCTACACCACGAAGGCGCCTGAATACTATTCAGCTCCAATCTACACAACTACAGCTGCCTACTACACCACAGAAACCACTAAATATAACGTTGCCCCCACCTACTACACAGCTGTTCCTTCTTACTACGCTGAAACTTACTACACCGAAGCTCCGAGTTCTTATTCAGCCTTGGGTCATTATGAGGCTGAAGTACCAGCCTACTACACTTCCTACCCCGAGCATGTTTACTATGCTGCAACTCCAGAACATCACGACACTCCTAGCTACTACACCACTCCATACTCAGTTCCCATCTACTACACTGAAGCTTCTGAATACACCACCAAGGCCGCCGGGTACTACACTGAAGCTCCCAAATATTCAGCCACAAGCTACTCCACAGCTTCAACTTACTACACCACCGAAGCGGCCAAGTATTACGTTGCCCCAACTTACTACACCCCGCCTGCTCAGTCTTATGCTGAGCCAACTTACTACACCGAGGCTCCGAAATACACTCCAAGCTACAGTGAAGTGCCAGCACACTACCCCAACTACCCCCAGGAAACCTACACCACAGCTCCAATGTATTCGAATTTCCAGGGACTTTACGCCGGTGCTGTTCCTTCTCACTTTGGTGATTCGCGCTACTACTCTTCGTATGCCATGCCGAAATACTTTGCTGAAGCTCCTGGTTACTACTCCCCTTCAACCTACTACGATGCTGGATATCCTGCTCACTACTCCACGGCGTTTGGACACCGAGATCGTTATAACAAGCACATGAACATCAGGGCTCGTGGATTTTATTCATCTCCTGAGCGCTACGCAACTGCAGCTCCTTCGTACTACACCGAGGCCCCGACGTACTACACCACCAAGGCAGTTGAGTACTACACCGAAGCCCCGAAATACACCACTAAAGCCGCGGAGTACTACACCACTACCAAGGCAGCTGAATACTACACCGAGGGTCCGAAATACTACACCACTAAGGCGACAGAATACTACACCACCAAGGCAGCCGAGTACAAAACAGAAGCTCCAAAATATTCGCAAACTCGTTATTAATGTGCATTATATAATCAAGCATTTAATTTCTAAATTCAAGTTCGATTGGTTTGTCAGAGTCGTTAAAGTTGTTCCTAAATGTTTGTCATCATTTAAGAGATGTCATTCCCGAATGAGATGAGCATTAAATATATTTCTGCCTGTTAACCCAATTGGTTTTAGAGTTGTTGCTTATTAGCGTTGATAGCTTAGTCTTCTATAAAAGCACTTTTTGTTTCATCCGGTCAAGGAAATATGTTGGTCTGTTTTGTATTGAACGGGTTAATTATCTACTAGAGTTTTGATTTCTGCAGGGATTTAGTAATTAGTTGAAATTGATGTACGTAAATTTTCATAGAATAGGAGAAATTGAACGTCTTAATTTTCTAAACTATACTTGTGGCAGTGATTTATCATAATATTTTCATTGTTACATTCGGTCTAAATTTATAAAATGAAATTGGCTTTTAAAGTTTACTGATTTAAATCATTCTATTCCTCATCAAATAAGTGAGAATAGCTTGGTTTCGATTCTATGCGCACATGTCTATTTGAGAATGTATATACAGCCTAACATTCCAGTTGCTTCGATGTGTTATTAGCTCAAATGCCAAATTGTTTCCCTTCACACCTTTAAACACTTTCGACTCCTTCATAGAATTCGACACAAGCAGCTATATAAAGTTAACTGAATCACACAAATTAATTGAGAAAAATCGGCAATGTATTTCATAAAATGCGTGTGTGGAAGCAGAGCGGCAATCTAAAGAAAGAAAAATAACATCTCTCCAAACAATCGAAAATAACACGACAATATTCAAAAATTAAGAGAGCCACCCTCACGTTACATCTCCTTTAAATGTTGGTTGTCGGTAGGGTACTGGTTTGTGGTTTACTGGAATCGTGCTGGCCAGCCACGTCATCAACGTCCGTCGGGGCATCACCTGAGCCCAGCGAATCGGATGAGGCCTCCTCAACGGCATGTCCAACTTGTTCCACATTCGTAAAGCGCCACGCGTCCGACGATCGGGAAGGACTCGTCGCTTCCATCAAACTCCTGCGAACGTGATCGTTTAAATAAGAAAACACGGCACCGGCCAGGCCGTCAAACGAAGCCGTCCTCTTGCGGCACGGTCCCAAATCAACAGCCTCAGACGAGCAGTTATCCTCCGAAAGACTTGCTGTTGACGAAGACACCACAGGTGAGGAGATGGCGTTCGGATCATCGGTGGTCGTCCTCACCGAATCCGGTGGAGATGTTGGATTATGGAAAATGGTCAGAATGGCGTACACGTGCGAAGCAATCGAAGGAGGGGCCGGTTGGCCGGAAGAGTCGTTAGATTCCGTCGTCGCGACGTCATCGGATGCGTCCGCCATCGAATCAGGTGAAATGGACGGAGGTTCCGTGGTGGTGGTGGGCAGTGGCAACGACTCGATGGGCTCCAATAAATTGGCCAACAAACAAATGACAGCCAACGTTTTGCACAGTGCAGAGCCACCTGTGCGTGTCGTGTGTGCGATAATGACGGATCGATTTAAATAGTAAATCATTTGAACTTGATGTTACCCATTTTGACGCGACGACTGGCAGGCGAGAAGTGCAGCAAAACTGGATCGTCTTGCTTTATAACGGCGTACGTTTTCAAGGCCGTTATGTGCAATTCCGAGAATTTCGTCCGTGATGATGACGTCATCAGCCTAAAGGGCAACAGGTCAGCCATTTTTCTAAATGAACGCCTATAAAATGAGTTGTTTATTTCCTGCCATGTGATGCATCGGAAAGCGTTTGGTCACTTTAAACCGATACATTTGATGATGTTATTATTAAAAAGCTACACACGATATTTGTCGTGAAAAAACAATGGACATAACCTTTTGACCTTGTCATGTGTGTCCGCTGGCAAAGGCTATCGACCTCCATATATAAGAACACATGGACCAAGCAGACGACAATCTCTGCTGTCTCTTCGATCAGACTCGTTCGTGATGGGTCTGTACGCGGTTCAGTTTGGCAAGAAGACGTGCGTGATTCCATTGGTAATAAACTCAATTTTTTGCTTTCTTTTCAAGTACATCAAAACAACGTATTTTTGGTTGACGCGTTGGGCAGGAATCGATGATGTGGGCATTGATTGTAATCTCGTTTCTTCATCCGATTTGCGCCGCAGCTGTCAACAGGCACTTGACCGACGACTCTGATAGTTCCGACCAATCGACTTACGAGCCGTCCATGTATTACAAAATGTACGCTAGTCATTACGAAGTAACCACCTACGAATATACGTATCCACGTGTTCACGCTGACGCCATTTCGTACTCGTCCTACGAGGCTGATTCGCCTGTTTACATCACTACATCATCACGACCTCGTCTCATCAATAAACACGCCAAGATGGGCGTAGTTCACGCGAGCTATACCAAAGTTCCAAAAGCAATCGACAGCCGTGATTTACTGTGAGACTTTGTTTCCATTTGAATGTCACGTTGATTGTCAAATGTATTTGGGAAGTTCTAATATACACGAACGAACGTGCTACGAGTTGCAAACGAGACATATAAAGTTCATTTAACTTTATTATCATGCAAGATTATACAAAATCGAGCGAATCATTTATTGCATGATCTTGTTGACATGTTTCTAGCCACTGCTACTGCTGCTACTGCTGCTACTGCTACTGCTCGAACCGCCTGTGCTGCTACTGCTAGTATTACTATTGTTGTTGCTATTGCTACCGCTACCGCTACTGCTACTGCTACTGCTACTGCTACTGCTACTGCTGGCTTTAACATCGGTACTGCTAGAGGCTTTAGTTCCATCGCTCGCCGTGTTGTCAGCAGCGTCTTGTCGTTCATCGACAGTAGGCCTTTCTTCGGGCAAATTCAGTTCACGTTCTTTGGGTTGTTGATGGCCTAGCGTTCTCGTCAGTCGAGCCTTTTTGTAGATATTATATAAGAAAGTGGAATTCGATTGATTGGTTTGGTTGGCCATTTGTTTTGATTTGTATATACCATAAACTTTGACCATTGCGCACTAACGGCATAATCGATGTCTTTGTCGATTAAATCAGCAGCGCAGTTTGAAATCAAAACTGCTATGACGAAGAAACGAATGAAGGCCATTCTAAAAAAGAATGCATCATCATTATCTGTGTCATCTCACACTAATGATTTGATTAATAAATGACGAATATCAAAGCGTACAAAATTACACGTTTAAAAACTTATTAGAGCTGTCTAGTAATTTCACCTCATCGAACTAGATTTTTTAGATTGCAGTTCACTAACGTTAGGGCAGTTCAGCTTTAATGGTAACATAACATTGCGTAGTAGAATAGAACAACAAGACGTGTAATTACGTATACCTTAGTAAGTGGCAATGCGATCGGTGTGGCAATGTAACAAACGAATGCTGGTAGAAATCGGACCGATGGCTTCGTTAAACGGATAATATCATACTGAATCCGTATTAGCTATTCCACTGGATTATATTAGTCTAATCATTTGCCATCTTTTTAAAGAACCCATTATCGAGCACACGACTGTACTGCGTATGCTTAAACACACACAATTATAGGCTATTTAAACACACGTGCAATGCGTCTGCACTGAGTGTGTGCAGCTATAGGTGCACTGCTTTGAAAATGCGCGATACTTTCAGTCTATATTTACATTGCACGTCTGTTACACACACAGAGCATGGTGTTATTTGAAACGCACCTGTTAACTATTCGCCAAGGCCATGAAATGATCACACGAAAATCTCGGATTTTCATAAACCCTGTTGATTGCTAATTCCTATAAAGTACATACAAATTTTGTTTGTTTGTTTGTGGGTAGAAAGATCGAGTTTGTTGTTCGATACGACGGCTTCTTATTCATATAGAGCCCATAATGATGAAGCTCAATTTGCACCTGTCACCTACAACAAGAAGGGTAGGAAAGACGCGTCACATTTAGCACGTGTAGGAAGTGAGGGGTTGGGGTAAGAAACCTTGGCTGTTGGGACAACCCACAGCCGCCGGGGGTTTGGAAGAAACACCGGATTCAAAGGATGACACTCGTGGGCGTCCTATAAAAGCTGCTGCTAGGTACCAACTTGATCATTCGATTCAGCTCCTTCAGTAAGACTATAGTCTGTCTGAATCTTGAATCGTGTTAAGCAACGTCGCCTTCTTTGCATATCGATGGGTAAGACAGTTGAATAGAAATTCGTGTTTGTTTATTGATTGTCGATGATCATATTATGCACCTGTTGATTGTATGAGGCAGAAAGATTGAATTAGAACGTGATTAACTGGTAGCTTGGTTTAGTGAGGGTGAAAAGTGTTGTTGGGAATTGAACGATTGTTGTTTAACTTAACAGCTAATAGGTACGGTGTCATGCTGCTGTTTGTCCTTGTTTCGTTGATGTGTGGGTCAACGATGAGTGGACCGGTAGCTTCAGCTTATTATCCTACCGAAGATAAACCCTACACGACGTCAGCGTCTTACTACACCACAACGTATGGAACTCGTATTTTAGCAGTAATGAAGCAGAGGACTGCTTTGAAAATGTCATCTATTATCTTTGAGAGCAGTTCTCTGCTTCATTACTGCTCCTGAAAATTTCCCACTTGTCGGCAGTCTACTTTTGCCTCTTAGCGTGTCTACAGTAGGTTGGACATCATTCTTGTCACTTGGCAGTGGCTTAGGTGTATTCTCTGAATCTTAAACTTGTTTCTTAAAGATCTTAAAAGGCAAAAGTGGTGGTTTTTAAAATCTGACTGAGAGGTTTTTTATATCAGCCTCTCAGATTGATTTTAAAAAACCACCACTTTCATTTGTCGACGTTGAATTGTTGCTGCAAATGTCCCCAAAGCAGCCCTCTGCTTCATTACTGCTCCTGAAAATTTCCCACTTGTCGGCAAATGTAAGTTACTACAGCCAGGCTGCACCGTCTTATTACTCAGAGCCGACTTACTATAGAGTTATTATACCACAGCTGCCCCTTCGTACTACGAACCTGTCTACTACACCGAAGACCCGAGGTACTACAGCGCTCCCAGCTACTACGAGACTGAGGCTCCTGCCTACTACACAAAGGCATCCGAATACTACACCGAAGCGCCCAAGTATTATGCTGCTCCAAGCTACACCACAACAGCTGCCTCTTACTACACTACTGAAGCTGCCAAGTATTACGTAGCCCCAACTTACTACTCACAGACTGCTCCTTCCTACTATGCAGAGCCGACTTACTACACTGAGGCTCCTCGATACTACGCTGCTCCAGAGTACTACACCGAAGCTCAGAAATACTACTCTCCTCCGTCTTATTACAGCGAAGCCCCGAAGTACTACACCACCAAGGCACCTGAGTACTATACTACCAAGAAGGCCGAGTACTACACCACAACCTATGCAGCCCCTAGCTATCACACTGAAAAATACTACGCCACCAAGGCTCCCGAGTACTACACCACCAAGGCTCCCGAGTACTACACCACCAAGGCTCCCGGAGTACTACACCACCAAGGCTCCCGAGGTACTACACCACCAAGGACCCGAGTACTACACCACCAAGGCTCCCGAGTACTACACCACCAAGGCTCCCCGAGTACTACACCACCAAGGCTCCCGAGTACTACACCACCAAGGCTCCGAGTCTAGTACACCACCAAGGCTCCCAGGTACTACACCACCAAGGCTCCCGAGTACTACACCACCAAGGCTCCCGAGTACTACACCACCAAGGCTCCCGAGTACTACACCACCAAGGCTCCCGAGTACTACACCACCAAGGCTCCCGAGTACTACACCACCAAGGCTCCCGAGTACTACACCACCAAGGCTCCCGAGTACTACACCACCAAGGCTCCCGAGTACTACACCACCAAGGCTCCCAAATATTATTCTGCCCCGGCCTATTAGGTCATCTAGATGAATTTATGCAAAGGTGTCTCATACGTTAATTGTTCTGTTTTTTAAATTCATTGTTATTTCGCAATGGCCAACTACACTTTACGCTCAAGTTTTTCTTTGTCCGACTTTATTTTGGCTGTACTTCCTCATTACGATTAGCCCCCTTGTCCGTTTCTACCCACTATGCCCAAACCAAAAAACAGTGTTACATAATTAGACCGTGCATTACCTAGGCTCATAATTGATGCAGCTGCTTCGTCTTTCCCTACAGTTGCATCTCTCCGTTTACATCAAAGCAATTTCTAGATTCTGCATCGAACTCCCACGGCAAGTGCATCCTACACACCACTGCGTGTACTACACCGCGTGTAGTCTTTATTGGACTGTTCGACAAGCAGAAAGCAAATTAGACTTTATATACATCACTCCCGTTTATTAGACGACGTGCAGCTACAACTCTGTAAGTCTTAACACTGGCTGATTATCTATTTCTCTCGTTCTTCATTGTTATAGATTTATGGCATTCGCTTCCTACAATCATTTTCCTAAAGTTATTTGTTTTTTGTGTGTCCAATGGTTCACTTTTAATTTCAATCGCACTCCCCAAGTTTTGAATTGCAGGGCGGTTTAAACGTCTAGTTAGTTAAGACACTTCTCTTTATAAACTATCAGAAAAACCTTCGACACAAGTGGCCAGGGACTGTAAAATGAAACTGTTGTGCAACGGACGCACTCCTACACCTAGAGGAAATCAATGACCTACATCCAAACAAGCGCTTTTTCTAAAGAAATGACTTAGATGTGTCGAACATTTTTCGCTGATTAATTTATTTTCAAAGAGTCAGATTTTCTGTACAATTTTTAATTTATTATGCTGGTGGTGTCGAGTTTGTTGAATATTTATTTGCCAAAGCTGATTCCATCACCGGTACCTGAGGCGAAATTGCCACCAAACAGACTTGATCCAGCCACACCGCTTCCACTTCCGGAGCCAAATCCGCCGTTAAAAGCATTTGAAATGCCGACCTGAAGAACCAATTTAATTAATTTAAATTTCATTATAAGAAAATTTAAAAACACTTACTCCCGCAGCGTTGGCTCCTCCAAAACCAGCGGATGCTGTTCCAGCTCCAGCACCACTTCCACCACCTCCTTGTTTTAGCGCAAAAAATTTCAAAATTGATAGGGAAATGCGAAAAAGAAGATGGCGAATTACCGAAACCTCCGAATCCTCCAATGGGACGTAGACCAACTAAACCGGGTCCTCCGAAACCGTTGTTGAATCCACCTCCGAAACCGTTGTTGAATCCGCCACCGAATCCACGGCCAAGAAATTGTGGGGCAGCCGCAGTCACGGCCAGGAAGAGAGCTAGACTGATCAACACCTGTACATCATAAAAGGGAATAAACCAATCAAAAATGATGATGATTATTATTATCCATTGCGAGTTGAAGCTCTTACCTTGTTCATTTTGGAGCTTGTTCGATTCTGCTGTGCGTTCAGTAGCGCAAAAGCTGTCGCTTTTTATATGCAAACCTTATAGATTAAGATGGCTGCCGTTTAGCACCATCTAGTCCAAGGTTAACCTATAGCGTTCACTTAGATATATTTCAAGTGTTTTGTGTGACGAGGCCAACTATCTCCTGCGCATTGCGGTTCGAAAGGACATGGAAAAAACTGGAAAATTTCTATTTTTTTTTTTTGGTTAATTACAAAAACCTGATGAGGACCTCGTTCACCTTTGTTTTCCAGTTATGTTATACCAATTATTCAAAGGCGGCCCATTAAAACACGATTTACACAATAGCCTGTCGTGATGAAAGAGTTTCTCACGTGATATCAGATGCATGTTTTTTTTTGCCTTATTGTCTACGTCAAACAGAGTGTTATTAAGCGCACTGCTAAATTGAATTGTAATTAGCGAGCAATCTCCTGCTGAGAGATCAGATTTCAAGTGAATTTACATTTGAACCGTGTCACTGAAATCACAAAGTTAGTAGTTGCAACGAGAACGTATACCGTGTCCTAATTTGAAAGGTTGTGAAATGTTTTGAATCGGTATACCAGTTAAGACAATCTATTGCTTCACTGCTTGAACGTTTTTGGAGCCAATAGGATCAAAGTGGGCGAGACTAAAGTTTGCACGTTCGCTGCAACTTCTAAGAACAGCCCTGCAATCCCCACTATGGATATGTAGGTACAAGGGTATAATCTGTTATTTTCGTACATTCATCGCACAAAATGTCGAAATCAAAGACATTGGCCCATTTTCATTAGTCAGTAGGCATTCGAACATTTCCAGATTTAAATGGGGCTCTTATTTGTATTGAAGAAATATATCCTCTAGTTGTTCTCAGTATAAGCACATTTAAATGTATTCGAAGTCTGTTTATAAACGTTACGTTTAATTTCTCCTGTTAATTGAATCTTGAGCCATTGGGCAAAGAAGATGGTTTTATTTAAGACTTCAGGTAGTATTAGCATCAAGCAAGACTCGTAATGGAATGTAATGGCGTTAGACTGCAAACCCATTTTCAAAGTCCTTACTTATGTGATGTTTCATTTTTGCCACCTCCTCCTCCTCCTCCTCCTCCTCCTCCTCCTCCTCCTCCCCTCCCACCTCCCCCCTCCACCTCCCCCTCCACCTCCACCTCCACCTCCACCTCCACCTCCACCGGTGCAAGCAGTGCCGGTGACGGTGGCTGAGCATACAGTGTCAACGGTGGTAGTACACACGGTGGTAGTACAGATGCAATTGCTACAGGATACGGTGGTGGTACTGGTGCTGGTGGTCGTGGTAGTGGTGGTCGTGGTACCAGCACTTGTGCTGATGGAACAAGTGCCGCTGGTACAGACGCAGCCGTCGATGGCATCACAAGTACAGATGCCCAAAGCGCTAGCGCAACTGCAGGGCACAGAAGAGATTGCGCAACTGCTACTGCGACTGGTTGCTTCACCGATGGCGCTAAGGCCCTTTTAGCACAAAAAAACAAACAAAAAACAAATGGAATCATTTCTTTAATTCTAAGATTTCTATAGGATTCTTTATACCTGAATCGTTTCTTTCTTAATTTCCATACCGCCTGACGATCTTCCAAATTTCGCAAAGAATTCGCCTCTATTGGCAGCGCAACAGGCCACGCCATGGCTAAAAATGGCGAAGTAGGCCTTCACCATTCTATTTTCTTTTAAAGAAGCACACCAATTAAACGTATATTTAGTTACAAATTACTTATATAGATGACCCATCCTTTCACGTTTGATCAAATGTTTATTTACCTCTTTTCTTTCTAGATGTCAGGACTTTAGTTTTAAGACTTGACTAACCAAAGATCCAGACTGGATCCAACTGATATTAGTCGGCACAAAACGCATTCGTATTATATAGTGACATCAAAATGCATTTGCCATCAGGTATATACCGGGGTTGCTGAGAACTACAATAACTGCACGAGTCTGATGTTTGCATTATTTTCAGCCCACCCATACCTTTATCCAGCTCACATACCTGTTAGGGACCCTCATTTCTGTAACTGTTTAGACAGCCAACTAAACATATGTTTGTACTGCGTTCAACTTGGACGTATAAGCAATTACTTTTCGGTCTGGCAAGCTCGAAATACGCCTGTAATTTGTCCTATATAAAAATAGACGTGGCAGCAGGAGGCATAACGTGTCGTGAAAGTGCGATCAGGCAGAATATGAAGTCGACATGTGTAATACTGCATGTGCGCTACTAATCAGATCATTCAACACATGCGTCTATCGTGCCTGGTGTGGAGTTCCAAGTATTTGGGATACTCCCACGTTTAGCAACGATGATCTAAAAGGCACGTCAGGTGCGTTTTAACATTGCCAATCAAATGAAAATTGGTGAATTCATTTCTGTTCATCCCACGATCGATTTTATTGCGTCATTGGTACATTCATGTTATACAAAGGCATGCAATGATGGTACCATAAGGGATAAAACACTAACATTGTATTGAATACAATTGCCTTTATGACACTCGTGTCCCTTATTTTTTTCCTCCTCCGCCTCCTCCTCCTCCACCGCCGCCTCCACCGCCTCCTCCACCTCCTCCACCTCCTCCGCTAGTGCCACCAGTACCACCAGTGCCGCTTGTGCCACCAGTACCTCCAGTACCTCCGGTACCTCCACTTCCTCCACTGCCTCCAGTGCCTCCAGTACCGGTGGTACAGGCCGTGCCACTAGTACCAGTCACCGTGCAAACGCCATTGTTGCATGAACTGGTGGTACAGATGCAGTTGCTGCACGTCGTGATGGTGAAAGTATTGCTGCTGATGGTACAGGTGCCACTAGCGCATGTACAACTAGTGCTACTGCAGCTGCAAGTGCCTGCCGAGCTGGAACAACTGCATCGGGCGCTAGAACTGGAACACGCACTAGCCTGACGGCTGCTCAGACCACCGAAAACTAAATTCTGCACCTTTGGGGTAAGGAATTGATATTTAACAATATCTAATCATGTACCACACAGTAGGACTCTATTTTTAAATATTATGCTTTTACCGAGTTTTCTTGGGTGAGTCCCTCCGATTGCATTTCATTGCCATTATTAAAATCGAGGTTTTTAGCAGCGCAGTAAGACATCATCGCGACTAGTATGGCCAAGCGAATTTTCGCCATTTCATTGACAAATTATAATCTAACATTGTTGCAAATGTATTAGAATAATTTGGAAAAGAAATCTTCTATTTTAGTATTTCTAATCATCTTCAATCAGCTTTTGATGTAAAGACTTATATACCTGTTTGAAGTGAATGTGACTCGATTAACTGAAAATCTGACTGATTAGGTTGAACTTCTGTGTGAAACTGAATTACTAGATGCAATTCTATTTGTGATGTAGCTTTCTATGAAATTACGCACTCAGCGCATAGTGTCTGCGCGAGTGCAATTATTGACACTATATTTAATATAGTCCACTATTCTGATCGACTGTTACAAGTGTCTGCTATTTCTGCATTATTTGAACAGACAGCGCAGCAGATTTTCAATAGTGCGCAGTGCGCACAGAGACATGGAACTGTCAGGTGTGCCAACCAACTAGGAAAAAAGACCTACACGCCGCTATGCCGCTAACTCCTACACCGAAGAAAAGAAACGCTGCATTCAGCAGCAGGCTACTTCATTTACTGAGATCCGAAATACTACACCATAACTGCTCGATCGTTACTGGTTGCCATTCCCAGTTATTCTTGTGCTGCCCACCCTCATTATTTCCCAGTGCCAAACTACACACCACAGCAACGTCTTATACTACACCAATGAAGTGGCCACTTACAACGGTGTGTGGCTCTTTCCTCATACTATACCCTGAGTTACAAACGGCAACAACGGAACACATGCTACTACACCACCGATGCTCCTGAAGGCCGACTGTCTCTTACTACCCCATCAATGCTCGAATGTACACACCCTACACCACGTCTGCCGTTGTTCCATCGAACGCACAAAATTCTACTTCGGTTTGAGCTGTGTATGACACATGACGGTAATGTTTATGTTTACTACACCCTCAAGGTATTCGAATATTATGCACCAAAGAGCCAAAGGCAGAGCATTATCGCAACACTGCCTGTGGCAACTTCTAGCAACTACCGAGGCTTCCGGTTACTACACAACTAAGGCTACGACACACCACACCTCAATTTTATTAGCAATTTTAGTATTGCGCAATAAAGAGAACTGAGGACTTTTCTACCTTGATTCAGCATTCCACTATAGAATTGACAGTTCTACGAAAAAGGCTAATGGATTGCTACTCTTCCAAAACCTTTTAAATACTATAGAGCAAGGTTCCGAACCGCCATTACGCATGAGACAATGTCGCATTTGTTTCGTTTTTATTAAGTATTATCTGTCAGAATTTTTCAACGGTCCTGCTCTTTAACGTTCGAACAAAGTTCGTTTTATTTGGGTAAACAAGAGATGACAGATAACGATCTTCACAGCAAAAGAGGGTTATGGACCGTCAATTGCAGATATTCTTATACTTAGCCATTTCCTGAGTTTGCTAATGCCCTAGCTCAATTAACGATGATTCTTAAAAAAAGGGAAAGCAGACATTAGTCGGTTGCTAAGCTTGAAAAAAGGAGGCCAATGAATGGAACCATTTAACAGAAAAGTTCTTGCAAATTGGAAAAAAATAAAAGCTAATGCTAATGCTAGTTAATGAACAATTTCTTGCTTGATTTATGCATGGAATTAGCGATACGTAAGACAAAGCATTGCCCTGATGTAATAAAAGACAAAACTCTGGTACGCACTGAGAACGGGCATACATTACATAACGGTGCAGATTGCGGAACGGCTTGGTCTTGAGTGCTGTGGTTACAGCTAACTGTAGACGCTTTCGTCATTCATGATGAAGACAGGATGTTACTCTGATCTTATCCAAGACATGGAAGTCTGAAATTTTATAGAAATTCAGTACAATACATACAACTTTTAGGGAGTAGCATTTTAGTAGCGCGTTTGTTCCATAGATGGCGTAGTTGTTGGCTGTAGGTCTCAAAACAGTCAATGGAAGTTTTGCTGGTTGCTCCTTGATAAAAAAAAAAAAAATCACAGATTGCTTTTACCTCGTAAATTCGTCAAATTGGGATAAATTTAATGTATCTTTGTAAAGTGTTTGTTCTAGCCTGATTGACGATGGCTGAAATTCTAAGTATTCGTGATTTATCGGATGACAATTCTCTGAGTGAGTCTGCGACATAATGCATCTTACACTCATTCGTTTATGCAAATAATTTTGTTTTAACCTTGTTATTTTTCATCCACTTTCAAAGGCGTAGCAGCTGAGTCCGGACTGTGCAGTCCCCAATCAACAAAGGTTATCATGATCCAGTTGACTGTTGTGCTCATGTTTTTTCATACAAACTTCTTTCTTGCCTATGTAGATGATATTGTCCCAGCAATTGAAATTCCTAAACTGGCTGATGTTATTTCCATTGGGGATAAGCTGGATTCAGATAGACCCATCGGAGAGAGACAGAGCCCTGATGGGCAAGAAGAAGAATCAGATTCCAATGCTACTGTGAAAACAATTGGTTGGTGAAGCTATATTTTAGATTTGAAAAAATGTTAGTTGGAAACTCTGGTTTTAGATGAACAGTCTCCTACACCTGTGGAAGAGCAAGGAGAAGATGTGATGAGAGATGTCATTCCAAGCAGCAATATTTTACCATGGTACGCAAGGAAAGAAAGGTCGATTAACACCCCCACCAGTGTTCAAGTAGAAACATCCCTTAAGCCAGGGGAATCGTTATGAGAAATTTATTTGCTGAATTTGTCATTCAATCTGATAAAAAAATTACGGGTGTGATGGCAGAAGCCTTCGTAAGTACTCCATTTAAAAACTTTTTTTTAGGTTCGCGTCACTGTTTTTCTTTCTCCCCAGGATCGTTCCTTATCTAAATCATTGCAAAGAGGAGAAGATGCCCAATTTGATCAGTTGCTTAGTTCTTTCGGATCAGTAGCTGAACATTGTCTTCCTTCTCTTTTACGAACATTGTTTTGCCTGGTTTGAACGGCAAGGTATTGAATGGATGCCTGAAATGAACACAAACATAAAGGAGATACCAAACGAAGGCAAGTAGCTGGCCATTTTTCCAGTTCCTACCTGATTTTTAATATTGTTTGATTTGGTTTTAGCAATGCGTCGGAAATTTTTGCACTATCAGAAGAAGAATATATAATGGAACGCAGAGATTTAGCAGTACAGTTCATACTATGCTTAGTGCTGATTGAAAGTTTTGAAGCAACTGCCAGTCCATCCAGGGCATGAAGATCTCGTCAATTATATTGAAAACTTGGCTTTTAAAACTTCAAATACCGTGATGGGTATTAAGAATTTTAAAATGATATCATACAGTCTGCTTAAACCCTCTTAAAAATTCCTTAAATAGGGTGCAGAACAGTCCCAACAGCCAACATGCTTGTGATTGCTGATCTGTATGCAGAAGTTATTGGAGTTCTGGCCCAGTCCCGATTTCATTCGGTCCGCAAGCGTTTCATGTCTGAACTAAAAGAACTAAGAGGTAGGGAGGCCTCACCAGCCACCACTCAGGCTATCATCTCTCTTTTGATGGGCATGAAGTTTTCCGAGTCAAGGTATTTGAATGCAAACAAAGGTTAAAAAAAAATTAAGCGTCCAGACTTTTCTTTTTCCTCAACGATCAGGATAGATGGTACCAATCGAAGAATTTGAAGCTTCTTTCCAGTTTATGCAAGAATGTGCTCATTACTTTTAAAAGTAAAAGATAAAGACATAAAACACAGTCTTGCCGGACTCTTTGTTGAGATTCTCGTCGTCCCAGTTGCCGCCGTAAGAAACTGTTATATCCCAGTATTTCACATCTATAATCATTGATTGGTTTCTAGACTGTTAAGCACGAAGTAAACGTGCCCTGTTTGAAGAACTTTGTCAAATGCTTTATCCACCAACTATTGATCTAGCCACGAAGAACAAACATCAGCTGCTTTATTTCCTCTTGTCACATGTTTATTATGTGTGGGTGAAAAATGTTTTTCCTGTCCAATTGGCACTGCTTCTTGGCCATGTGCTTGAACCATCTGAAAAACCGTGATCCTCAGTTTTCTCAGGTGGCTCTAGGTATATTTAGCAACTTTTTTTGCAGAACTTGTTACCAAAATCGCTTGATGGTTACTATATTCTTCTAGAGTCCTTATATCGCTTACTGTGGGTGTACATGATAAGGATAAAATGTGAGAGCAACAGTGCTACACTCTCCCGTCTACTTAGCATCGTGAATTCTCTCTTTCCAAAGGCTCGAAATCAGTAGTCCTCGTGATACACCTCTCAATATTTTCGTCAAAATCATCCAGTTTATCGCTCAGGTATAAACAATTTTGATAATACTTTTTTTAACCAAAATTATACATTACAAAATTAATTCTGTGCTTGCATTCAGGAACGTCTCGATTTCGCCATGAGAGATTGTCTTCGATTTGCTTTCAGTGGCGCGCCCCGTCAAGATAATATTGACACCAGAGCGGATGAACATTGGCTTGCGAGCGTTTCTTGTTATTGCTGATAGCCTGCAAAAGAAGAAGGCGAGCCACCCATGCCAAGAACGGTGGGAGCTCTTCCTTCTGGCAGTACAATGCGCGTCAAGAAGACTTATCTGAGCAAAGTATGTTGATTTAAGAACTCCGCTTTAGTGTTCTGTTTCACGTTGGATATTGTGACGTAGATGCTGACAGAGGACGCGGCCCGAAGCATCGGAATGAGTGCTTATTACCCATATATGAGGAAGGTATTGAATGGAATCTTACGAGCGTTAGACGGTCAATTCGGCCGTCCTTTGATTATGACCAACTTACAAAAAATATCAACAAGGTCTGTCTACGGTGCAAAGAACAGTAATGGGGAAGTGGGTTGTA